>NC_068355.1:170395960-170423460 GCF_020536995.1 Dreissena polymorpha
TGTTTGTCAATTATTTAATTGAAGTAGAAATAATACATCAGTGTACATAATTTTATTGTGTTGTTCCCTTCGTTCTTTACTTTAAAAATGCAACTTAACAGCTTTGCAATCAACTGAAATAATATATAAAAAGTAAAAACAATAAACGTTTGGCTTTCTTAATACGATATCATTTCAAACGCTGTTGGAAGGAACCATTGCTTATTAGAGGTTTACAAGGTAATTTACCCAAGTACGCAAATGTAATGGTCGATTGCCCTTAGGCATGATTCTGTTTTATTACTTTAATCCGGTTGTAAAAATGCATGACCGAAGGGTCATCAGATAAGCAAAAACAGGGTCAAAATCTGATAAAATAGCGCTGTTTAACTGACTGTACGAAAATCCGTATGTCCGAAAATTTAGAATCATGAAAACATAAATATTTTGGCTTAAAAAGGAAATGTAAGAAAATTTAGAATGTAAGAGAAAATACGGTGGTTTTATGGTGTTTAAATCGATTAGAAATAGCAAAACCTAAAGACATTATCTCAAGTGTGATTTTCAAAAGATTTTATATGAATGTACACACACGGTAAAACTAGTCTATTAAAATGAAATACCTTCATTGGTTCTCATGTTTTTAATATTTATTAAACATAGGTATTTGTGAACACTTGTTGTTATATAATATTGAAATGTACACGCATACTGAACATAAAATCATTAGCATAACGGCTAAGTTGGTTTTTACTAAGATTGCAATAGTGTTTATTTTATTATTATGAATCTTATGAGGATAATTTTGAAAGTATGACACAGAGTATCTGAAGAAGATATATACATAATCACATATGTTGTTGTTGTTGTGGTTATTGTTTCAATATTTTTATGAGTATCATACATTCAATGACGAATAGCTATTAATTTGTCATACAAACACCATAATTATTATTGGATTGCGGAGATTAAACAAATCGATTCCCTAGTAACTGATATAACTGATACATTTTTTGAGCGACAATTTGAAACTAAATCTAGTATTATTTAAATTTGATTATTTTAATTGCAGACTTTTTTTATTAACCCCAATTATTGTGTACGCAACGTTTCTTTTATTTAAATCGCTGAGTACGAAGCATCAAGCTATTTTTTAATTAATTGACAGTGATCTTTAATGTATGTCATAATATAAATTGAAATCAATCTTAATTAAAGCTTGAGCGGTTGGTTTGTAATAAGTTTTGTAAATGTTGCTGTAGGATATGTATGCACAATAAATACTAACGCTCTGGCATATTGTGATGGTGATATGATTATATATTGCACAATGAATATGTGATGATGTTCTTGTGATAATATTGAGGCTATAATTAGTTTTTGAATTAAGCTAGCTAATTTCAAATAAGATACAAACACATCCCAATCCTAAAATTATCAGTAAGTTATAGTATTGTTTGCCTCTAGGCGCATAATTAGTTGAAGGCCTAGTTTATCTGTTAATCCTCGCCCCATGTGGTGTCCCAGTGGGTACACTGATATTAATACACGATGTATTGGTCCACAATTAAATCTCTTATAAAAACATGTCTCTCAGGTGACTGAAAAATGGCTGTGTAGATACAACAAATACTACTACAACGGAGACTAAGATAACACATGTTACAATTAATTTGTCTTCCTTGCGTTCTTCTTATACGACAAACACTTCTAAAACAAAAAAGCAAAAAGCCGCTACTGCTACTGCTTCGGCTACTCTTACTGCTACTGCTACTGCTACTGCTGCCGCTGCCGCTGCCACTGCCACTGCCACTGCCGCTGCCACTGCCGCTGCCGCTGCCGCTGCCACTGCCGCTGCCACTGCCGCTGCCGCTGCCACTGCCACTGCCGCTGCCACTGCCGCTGCCAGTGCTGCTGCTGCTGCTACTGATAGTGCTACTGCCACTGCTACTGCCACTGCTACTGCCACTGCTACTGCCACTGCTACTGCCACTGCTACTGCCACTGCTACTGCCACTGCCACTGCTACTGCCACTGCCACTGCCACTGCCGCTGCTGCTGTTGCTTCTGATAGTGCTACTGCTACTGCTGCTGCTGCTGCTTCTGCTGCTGTTGCTACTGCTACTGCTACTGATACGGCTACTGATACTGCTACTTCTACTGCTACTGCTAGTGCTACTGCTACTGCTACTGCTACTGATTCTGCTACTGCTACTGCTGCTGCTGCTACTGCTGCTGCTGCTGCTACTGCTACTATTGATAATAATTCTCCTTCTACTTCTATTTCTAATATTGATAGCGATGCTTCATAATTTATTTTTAAATGTATCATTTTGTTAAAACAGGAAAGAACTGTTATATATATTTTCTTAAAGGGATCTTTTCACGCTTTGGTAAATTGACAAAATTGAAAAAAGTTGTTTCAGATTCGTAAGTTTTCGTTTTAGTTATGATATTTGTGAGGAAACAGTAATACTGAACATTAACCATGCTCTAATATAGCCATTATATGCATCTTTTGACGATTTTAAAACCTAAAAATTATAAAGCGTTGCAACGCGAAACGATTGAATAATTTGGAGAGTTCTGTTTTTGTCGTTAAATTTTGTGAAACTACGAAGATTGCTTATATAAGGTATAAAATACGTCGAGAATGTGTACTCGGCGGAATAGCTCAGTAGGCATAAGCGTTTATACTACAGGACTCTGCCAGGACTCCAGGGGTCACTGGTTCGAACCCTGCTCCGGGCAATGTACATTTCCTTTTTTTTATTTTTTTTTCTTGATTTTTTACTGGAGCTTTTATGATCCAATGTTTACATTTATCAATATAAAGCATTTAATGAATAAGTTAAAAAAAATGCCAAAATCTGTGAAAAGGCCCCTTTAAAGGTGTAAAGAATCTAAACTTTTCTGCGATTAAAGTTTTATTTAACTGGATTAGTATAGGCCACATAACAGACGCTATTGTACTGATTTGTACTAAACAACATTTTGTCATAATCAACAGTTTTAACATGCCGCAGTTTCCTTGGAAGTTGACCTTTGATTGGAGTTATGTATAAAACATTTACAAGGTATTTGTTGACAGTTTGTCCTGTCACAATTATATATTAGTTGAGCCAAACGTGTGATAAAGATCCCTTTTGGGGTGGCGATAAATACTATTTATATTGTTCAACAGTGGGAGACTGAGAAAACATATGTTACAATTAATTTGTCTACTTTGCCTGCTTCTTCTTTATATATTTTTCTTGCTAATCGTTTTAGTTTAGTTTTAGTTAAGTAGGTATATCAATTTACATTTTTTGATAGATATTTATTTGGATAGTAATAGTATGTTTTATTTGACTTGACATCATTGAACCGGTTTATTCATTGATAAGATCGGGATCTCCACAGGTGTTTAATCTCGATTGTTAGGTGGGGAGAAGGGTCCGAATGATAATGTTGTCGTCGGCTTACGAATCACATTTCACAAGTTTTAGACAAATATGCATACGTTATAAACCTAATTTAAGTATTACATAGATAATAACTTATCTTTATTTTGATGAACTACGTTTAAGGTATAAAACTATAATTATCTATGTGTTGTGTGCCGCATACATACCATCTTGCTTTTTTTAAATTTGATCACAACGGTCAGAAGTCATAAACATTCATTATGCATGGTTGCTAAAGCACAGTGTATACTAACTAACCTATGTTTATTGTTGTTTGCTAGGGTTATTATTATTATGTTTTATTTTTTTTTATTTTGGGGGGGGGTGGGAGGGCTTTTATAGAAGATTTCAACTAGTCCTTCAATTAACGAAAAAAAAATAATAGACAGCTTCATTCATGCTGTTCTATTATGGTGTTTTAACGCATATAATTATGTATGGTTGATGAAGCACATTGTATGCTACCGATGTTTATTGTTGTTTGATGATGATGTTAAGTTGGTGTTGCTGTTGTTGTTAATGATGATGATGATGAGGAGGAGGAGGAAGAAGAAGAAGAAGAAGATGATGATGATGATGATGATGATGGTGGTGGTGGTAGTAATGACGACGACGACGATGATGATGATTTTGATTATGATAATGAGATTTGAATTAAATTAATGCGCAAAGATTTTTCTTTTTAGCGGCCAAATGCAGATATCTGCGCTCGGCCGCTGTAAGGGTTATGTAATATTTGCAATCTACATAGGAGTCAATAGCAGATACCAAGCACCATATGCTTATGAGAAACAAAAGCAAAATATTGGCAATCGCTGAAATCTCGAATATGACTTAATCATTTTATTAAATGAAAACCGGTAACTATTTTAAACGGTTATTATATTGCAACAACTTAGCGGTGTTTATCCAAAAGACCATTGTTATAATTACAGGGACGTCAATAGGCCAAACTATTCAGGAAATATGATTTGAGTCGTCAAGGATAGATTTTGAGATCAATGTACGTCCGATGAGATTTAAAGGGAGTTGGAGGCGTAGGGACAGATTCGTTCGAGTACGCGATCATTTGAGAACAAATTATGTTGAAGCTTTATCGGAATTCCGGAAATTTGCGATCGGTACCGATTTTTCCTGGTTCTTTTTTATTGATTCTGATAAGTTAGCGGCCGGCACGGACATGAATATTAACTGACGAAAACCTCTTCGCTACTTTCCGAAAATCTTCGACATGTTGCAAATATCCGTAATATTCCGCATTGTACTCACCAGAAATTGCAACTAGAAAGACTACAATAAATCAGTTAGCTACGGCTCGGGCGGGGATTTACCTATTATCCCTGTAAGGGACCTAATGCCCCAGACTACCGGCTATTTTTTCCGGAATTCGAACTTGATACACTTGATATCCCTGAATTAAATATTTATATCCGCAATTTTGATCTCTAGAGTGCTGACTGTTAGTATTGTATTTGACTGGAATGACTGTCGATTATGTGTTTTTAAGATTAAAACAAGCTTACGAAGAACTTTGTGTTTGCTTTTTTGTACGCTTTCTTTTTAAAAATGTATTGTCCGCCACGGACGCAACAATTGACCAAATGTACCAGATTGTGGTCTCTTTAAAGTGCTATGTTTTTACTGCCGTGATATCTTTAACAAACTACACATTATTGATCGTGGACGTTTTATACTCCTATTGAATTTGTTTCCCCAAAATATGCTCTTCTATTAGTAGATGTTTAGGTGACGATGTTCTAATTATAGATCTTACACGGCCAAGAAACACTAGATAGGTCTTTGCAAAGAGAGCTGTTGGATATCGTGAATGCGTTCAATGTGGCCTGTTTATTTCAGAAAGCTATGTGCAATGTTTTATGGGGATTTCTATCAAATTGCCAATTGCAAAATTTGATTTAATTCATTCGGACCTACAAGCGGGAAACTTCTTCATTAAAATTCAATGGGCTTTTAAGAAGTTCGTTGAAAGGCCAAATTTGACGTTAAACAGCAACGCCGAAAAAATTGCTACTCAGTCTTATTTATCACTTTTTTTGTAAGATTTACCAGTAGACGTTCTTCAGTGAAATTAAGCAAACACACAGTGCCGACAAATATGGAAGGGTATTTAGGTAAAAATTACATCCTTCTTTGTGACTGTGTCATGATTCTTGATGGTACTTTCAATTAGTATGTAGACACCTTTTCATGCTTGATGACACTTACATCTTGCCTGATGTCCAATGTCTATTTACATTCTGCTTAATGGTATCATGCATGTGTACAGATGCAACATTCTTGTTCGTTAATTGCATGCTGCATATGTGTATGTTGGTTTGTGCAGAGAGACTTGTGCAATAGGCGCAGTGCATAATGAAATCAAATATTAATGCGTTTAATAAATTAACGCGATGGTAAGATGTGAGTTTCACCCAAGCACAAAGCAACATACTATCATGCATGATACAATGATGTCAATTGACAGTCATTCCGAAATGCTACGGAGGACTACGGAAATTTACGGCGTATAACGGAAATTTTATGTTATAGGAGAAGTTGCGCACCTTTGTAAGATATTTGCTACTGAACCGAAATTAACCGCGTGTTTGTAGACTTAACTTTTTTTTGGTTAATGACTAACCATAATTTTTGTACAGTAATTTACCTTCAATAACCAAAGAAAGTCTATGGATATATTTCAATATATGCTACTAATGCATGTATGCAGAGCTCCAGATAAGACGCTTAAAGTCGTAAAATGTTTACATTATATGCATTGATATTGAGTTTTACGCATGATCACACATTTTGAATTCTTATTTTATTTTTCCAATGTGTAACCGTACGCACAGAATTTAAGTCTACTTTTTTACTAAATTTAATTCAATTTTTTACGACTTTAAGCGTCTTATCTGGAGCTCTTCTTAGACTATAAACCTAAATGCGGATGTGCCAAAAATTATATTTACCTGAAAAAAAAAGAATTAATAATAGACTTTAAGGCTGGATTATTATAGAGTGTAAACCAAGATTTTGCTGAAAAAGTTATCTGGAACTTTGCATGTATGTTGAGAGGAAATCGATTACATAATTTCAAATTTACTAGAGTACTTTTATATTGCACCACATAAAATGCTTTAAAACTATAATATTGCAGTGCACATATAAACTTTATTATAGATGGGTAGGTATTTCGTGTCAATCTCTTTCACATATGAAAGAGCTGTTGGTCATGCTGCTTTAAGTACATATAGATGCATGACACAATTTAGATTAAGCAAAATAAAACACTAGGTATTTGCCAAGAGTCAAATATATACGAGCAGTAAGAGCGTAATCGTGCACAGCGAGACTTACTCATGTAGAATTGAAACTCTTATTGCTTTCTTTCGAAATAATTTCATGTGTCCGATCTAATATGCAATATGCCCGGTGTTTTTTTTGCGGATTAATGTTCCGTTTTAGATCCATAATTAACGAATGCCTCAATATTTTCAAAAATTAACACCGGAATAATGTTCACCGACATTTTTTCATACAGATTGGATATAAATATTATAGAGCTTAACAAAAAATACATTAAGCCCTGTTCTCCCGGCACACGTGCTGGACACACAGGTGGTTAGCGTGTGGCTATGATAATAATTAGTGAAAACATCTTTTTGAATGATAAATAATCATATTAAAACGAAAAATCAAATTTTCTATATATAAAAAATCACTACCGTTTTATATATAACAAGGTATCCAACTCGAAATCATCCGAAAACGGGGTGCATCGTTTTGAGCAGCCATTACTAAATTAATTTTGCAGCGATTTTCATGACCCGGTCTTATTCAACGCAGAAATGAATTTCCTTTTAGGAAATGTATATATATTGTTATATTTCTACACATGCTGGGTCAAATTTTAAGAAATAAAGCTATACATAATTCGCTTGACCCAGTTGTTATCGATCAGACCGTATTTATGAATGAAATCTCCAGTTGTAAAGACACAACTCCGCATTGGAGCAATGAAATCACTCTTGTGTTTAAAATGTCAGTTGGTTGAAATGTATGTAAACAAAGGTTTGAAAATGCGCTGGACAGTTAGTTTTGATGCATAATTCTACGGCAAGCACGGTAAGAATGTTTTTTTCATACGTTTTATTGAATTATGGTATCGAGGTTCGTGAACTTTGCAGGGAAAATGCCCATTTCCCCGTGAAGATTTCAGTCATGAATACTGTCTGATCGATCACAGCTGGGTCACGCGAGTTGTGTGTCGTGTTATTTTTTAAAAGTTGACCCAGTATTTGTAAAAATATTGCAAGACATATACATTTCCAGAAAGGAAATTTATTTCTGCGTTGAATAAGACCAAGATCGTGAAAATCGCTGCAAAATTGATGAAGTAATGGCTGTTTAAAACGATGCATCCCGTTTTCGGATGATTTCGAGTTGGATACCTTGTTGAATATATATTTAACTTATTTTTTTAAGAAAAGTTGATTTTTCGTTATAATATGATTACTTATCATTCCAAAATATGTTTTCACTAACTAGTATTATAGCCACACGCTAACCACCTGTAGCTGGACACTTTTAAAAAACACTATACAAATTCAAGTACTTATGCACTTAATTGATTGTAAACAATGACGGTTGAAATCCGTGCGTGGGAATTTTTCTGGTAACCAAGAGCGACGTCAACGTTCATGACAAACCTGTTTGTATGACATTTATTTATTGATTTTTTCCAACTTGATTGAAAATTATGTTTTATGATATTTTAATACATGTAGATGAAGTAGTTGTTTTCTCAACGAGGAGTACAATAGTTGTACAGTACTAGACACGAGTACTTGTAACTTTCAGGTTTCTCTGTATACCACAGACATTATATAGTCATAAAATGATAAATATGTGTTTATAGAAATTGTAATTATAGCATGGTTAACAGACTAGAGAAATCTGAAAGTTTCACGCACAGGTCTGTGGCAATGGGGGTTTGGGCTACTTTATAAATATGAGGTCGATATGCAATGCACATCGGTAGATTACGTCTACTGTAATTATTTGGACTAGGGAAGGGCCACAATTCCAACACATCAGCCCCGTTATGTTCTGAATAAAATACATGTATAATTTCTTGAGTGCCAATTGCATCTTACAAATATCAAAAACATTCACGGCAGTCAATTCATTGTGTAAACTTACTGGTCTTCATGACAATAATGAACGTATTTAGTTTAATGGAGATTATATAACGAAGGGAACTAATTCAGCTTATTCAGTTTACTAGTCAAAATGATTCGGATGTTTTCGCTTTTTTTTCCGAAAAGTAATTTATTCAACATACGGAAAATAAACGCGCGCCACCTGATGTCATAATTTAGTAACTTGCATTCTGCTTACTGCCTGTTGCTAACTGCCGTTGTTAATGACGCTTAGTGGCAAAACCGATTATGACTGGTTTCAGGAATAATGAACACACAAACATTGGATAGTCACCAAGCATGTTGAAACAATCATCAAGTATAACCGATAGAGAACAAGCATGTTGGAACTGTCATGAAGCATGTTAGAATAAACATCACGCATAATGTAAATATTATTCATGAATGATGTAATGTTGCAGCAATCATCAAGTATAAACGAATAGACAACAAGCATGTTGGAATTGTCATCAAGCAAATTAGAATAAGCATCAGTCATAATGTAAATATTCACCACGAATGATGTAACTTTTACCTATATATCCTTCCATAGACATGTGTTGTTACTAAAATAGACATAGAGATTTGAGCATTGGGAGTGACCTAATCATACTGTGCTTTAGCAGTATTACGGAATACCGTTAGTGCCATCGTGGTTACACATTAAAATCCAGAGGGCGAGAACGCGAGAACGCGATAGTACGATGGCGACAATGTGACAATACGATGATGACAGGGTGACAATACGATGGCGACAATGCGATAGTACGATGGCGACAATGCGAGAACGCGATAATACGATGACGACAATCAGACAGTGCGATGACGACAGTGCGACAATACGATGGCGACAGTGAGATAGTACGATGGCGACAATACTACAGTTCGATAGTGCGATAATACGATGACGACAGTGCGAAAATACGATGACGACAGTGCGACAATACGATGGCGATAGCCGACAGTGCGATAGTACGATGGTGCCAATGCGATAACGCGATAGTATGATGGCGGCAATTCGAAAATGCGATGGCGACAGTGCGACAATACGATGGCGACAATGCGATAGAACGATGGCGACATTGCGATGATACCACGGCGACAGTACGATATGACTATCGCATTGTCGCCCCCGTACTATCGCACTGCCGCCATTGTATTGTCGCACTGTCGCATTGTCGTCATCGTACTAGCGCGTTTTCGCAATCGTACGAACGCATTGTCGCCATCGTATTGTCGCACTGTCGTCATCGTACTTTCGCGTTCTCGCAATCTCGCCCTCTGGATTTTAATGAGTAACCACGGTGGCCCTAACGGTATTTTGTACAGTAAAGTGCGTAAAATCTGGTTTGGAATAACAATTTTTATGCCGAAAACAGATGTTGAAAACCCGACTTTGTTTTATAAGTAGTAGTCTAAATATACAATGAGTTTTCCGAGCATTAAATAAACATATTAAAATAAAATTCATGTTCGTATCAGTTGAAGTTCTTGTTAATAGTAGAAGCAAAGAACACAATAAAACGCTGATTGGGCTTACTAATTTGAGGCAAGAAAAAACACATCGCGCTATTATATATAACATATAACGCGCATCCGCAAAGTTCGAGCGCCCGTCTCGGTGCCGTCGTTTCCGGTGAAAGTTTCGCACAGGAGCTACCGAGTTTGGATATGAGACCACGAATCATGGCTTGACTTTATATATCAGTCAGCGTAGTACCTGACCAGACTGCGCGGTTGGACAAGCTAGGATGGACCAACTTCGGCCGCATATGACATAAAACCCATTTTCGCATGACGCGGGTCATCTGACCTTTATAATGTGTATATAGCTTTGAATGGAATTTGCACATAGTTTTTGGCATGGACTTATTGTTATGTTAATGTGTTGCACGCTTTCAAAAGCAGAGGGCATATATAAGATCAATTATACTACGGAGTTCATTTTCTGTTGCAAAATGAAATGCAATAAAGATTGTTACTCCGCGGTGTGTACAGTATGACAGCGTTGTCTGTCTGCGATGCATTCATACTGGTTCTAAGCTGGCATACTCACCAATTGGACTCAACCATCTGCTCGAACAAGAAATGATAAGTTCTACTAGCATAAACCTTTAATTGTAACTCATTTTAAAAATATTCATGTTATTTATATTATTCAATTTATTATTCAAAATTATAATTATTATTTCCTTTATTGTTGTTTTTCGCATTAAGAAACTTATTCGGCTTACGAAACTGAAAAATCCCATTGGAAAAAAATCCCATGGGAGAAAAAATCCCATGGGAGAAAAAATCCCATGGGATTTAAAAATCCCATGGGATTTAAAAATCCCATGGGATTTTTTGTCTTTTTTTAAACACGACTAAACGCATTAAAATATCGTAGTTGTTCATCATTTCATAAAATATGATGTTTCTGAAAGTTTCATGAATAAATCTCTCAAAATAAGAAAAAAATCCCATGGGATTTTTTTCTCCCATTTTAAAATGGGATTTTTTTATTACTAAATATTTTTATATATAATTGGCATAAAACCAATATACAGTCCTTAAATAACGTTAAAATACTTGCAAACGCAAATAAAACACGTTTTTTAAAATGTTCAAAATCCCATGGGATTTTTCTCCCATTTGCAAATTATGGGAGAAAAAAAATCCCATGGGAGAAAAAATCCCATGGGAAAATTGAAAATCCCATGGGAAAATGCAAAAATCCCATGGGAACCCCAACTTTGCTTATAAATTTCATAGTGAAGAAAACGCGTTTTTTGAGTGAAAATAACCAATTATTAATCAACGATAAGACTTTTATCGCATACTATGTCTCAAAGTAGCAAATCTTTAAGAAAAAGGGTACTTAAGTTTGCGAAATTTCGGTTTCGCAAAGTTTTTCCGGTGGCCGTTATACCTTAACACTTGTCAACACACAAAACAATTTCGCAAAAAATGTCTCGATCTGTTTAACTAAATAAGGGAATTATTTCGGATGCAACATTAAAATTGAAATTAAAAACAAAGAAAGGAAGATAATTGTTTCCATAGTGTATGGTACATCCAACCGGCATGACCGAAAAACGTAAATGCGTGTTCATCTATACATTTACTTATCGACGAAAATTAGTCTGTAAGGGTGAAATATGAGGCTAGTAATACGACTAGAAAGCAGAATGTTCTGTTATCGAATTACAAACTTGACGAATACATTTTAACAAGAATTGAATGCTAAGAAGTATTGTTCTGACATTCTTACATGAGATAGCGACAAGTGTGTAACAATATGAAATTCCCTTCGGTAAAATACAATATCTCTGTGTTAAGAACGTTACTTTAGCCGAATTATTAGTCAATATAATATCCGACGTGTTTTGATGCAGATGGAGGTAGATGTTCTATCGAAGAAGATTGACAGTTTAATGAAGTTTAGACAGGAGAATGATATGTTGAAAAACAAGTAAGTGTTTTTTTTTGCACGGTCAAATACAAATCAACATATTGTCAACCGTGTCTCACGTAAGTTTTTAACGGTCCAACAACGTTTTGATCAGATGTTGCGTTTACATGTTGAAATATGATGAATGCAAATCGGCATAATGAAGTGAAAATCATCGCTCGTAATATTCGTGCGTTTAGTCACAATCTGAGTGATCAGCTGGGGCTGGATAATAAAGTTGCCGATATTATATGTTGATTCAGATTATGCACAGAATGTTCGCAAAGGTTGCCGAAATGTTGCGTAAGATAACGAATATTGCAAGATCGAGAGGAGATTTCGATTTATCAAATTCAATACTTTGTAAGCTTAATGGACGACAATTTCTTTGGAGGAGAACACACAGCCTACCAAATATTAACGGACTAAATATTGGGGTTGCGCGCCGATATGAAATAACAAAATGATTTATTGGCAGGATTGATGACTTTTGAGAGCATAGTTCGCAAATGATGGAAGAGAGTGGGTCACTGGAAAACACAAACGACGAACTCTCAAACACCCGGCTTGCGGAACGCTTTGATGGATCTCTGAAGCAAAGATGGATTGATATATGCGAATCACTTGGAGACGCTTTCACCGAAATTCAGTATCTAAACAATCTGTCTTACGTTATGCAGGTATAAATATATATATATGTGTGTTTTGCTAAATTATTTGGTAAAATCGGTTAGAAACAAAAAAAAAAATCATTTAATTATGATTTGTCATTCCAAATATTATAATTAACCGTTATGTCTATGTCTTCTTCATATTTTTGTATTTGCATGCAACACATTTTCAATTATTCCAGTTGGTTTTCAACGAATGTTCTCTGACTGTTGAGGGGACGGAGAAACCTATGTTACAGCTAGCCAAATATGCCAATGAGGACAAGAATAAGGTTAGATATAATAAAATAACCGCCAGAAACCATGCGTGCAATATTGTGATATTTTCATACTGTGTGAGTGTTTTTTTTTTAATTCTCACTTGTCGTCTTTCAAACACTCCTCTAAAACACAATCATATACATCTTATATACATTAACGTCTTTGACATGAAAATACGTCTTTTTAATGGCACTAAAATTATCATCTGACCTCGACGCAGAGTTAATGAAAACATTAAAAAACGCAGTGTTGTGTGGATATGCAATTACATGCAGCATATATAAATTATTGTAATTTTGCTCTAGCTTATTCTAATTGATGTGTTCTTGCTGGGTTTGTCTGGTTAACCATCAATCCCTGTTTGATTGTCCAGACTTTTTTTTATAGCATATATTTAAACTTGCAGGTGCGACACTCCCTACGAGTTGTTCGAAAACCAATTGGCCAGAAACAGACGACACGAGATTGCGTTGTTAAAGTGAGTTTTGATATAAGATTTTAACAGCTGATTCGATCAAGACACATCTTCTAAACCTTACTTTCTGCATTAACGCTGTATTCACGTTCACAAATTCGTGTTCTTTGCATAAAAATATTGGCTCGTTCGATAACATGTATATTAAGTGTGTGTGTGTTACAGGATATAGTCGCTAGAGTGAAAACGGATGATTGTGTGAATGATTTATTAACAAACCACAACTTGCCTGGCGCCACAGTCGCAAATATTCAAATATTTCTTAATGATTTGGTGGACATTTGCTGGCTGATGTGTATTGCTAACCCACCTTTAAAACTGAACTTTGAAGTCAAAGGAGTTGAATACAAACTTGTTAGCCAGCGATTTATGGAATTCGCAACTACTTGGAACAACACATATTCTGATGGAAACCCCGGTGCAGTTTATCTTGTTGCTTGGCCTGCAGTTGAACGCGAGGACAGCAAGGGCAACGGTGGGTTTTTGAAAAAAGGCGAAGCTATTGTGTGTCGATAAATCGGAAAATATTGACAGATAATGGCTTTAATTATTCCGACAGTATTCATGTGTTCGTTAAAAAAATTACCTGTTTGGAATAAAAGTAAAACATATACACTCAACATATTATATAACATATTTCATTTACTACTTTATACTTTGTTAGTTTTAACCTGTTAATTATACTTGCTATGATTGTTATTATATTATTATTGTTGTGAATATTATACATTTCCGAATAGGAAATGTGTGTGTGAACTGTTCAAATCCTAAATAAACGTAGTTTTGTTTTACAAAAAGCCAACGTGTTTTATTGTAGATTTCAGCTGAATTATCGTCATATATTGAAAACTAATTTTTGCAAAACAAAACGGACACGCCATTCAAGAAACAGTATCAAGAGAGAAATGCGTGCTATCTATTCTGCAATGCTTTATTTAGAGAATATATATCCATTTCCTATACAGAAAAAAGCAATTACTATGACACGATAATAAACAAGATACGCGATGTTTCCTAACAAACAAAACAGTTTATGTTATTCTGCGGAATCTTATGTGTGTATTATAGCACTGGATTATTATTGAACATTTTACAGTAAAATACAGGCGCGAAAGCACGACCAAGCACAATAATCCAATAAATATTGCTTTATAATTGTTTGAAATGTAATTTGTATATATAGTCAATAATTACATTACTCAAAAGGTAAAGCTAATTCCATGTCCGTGTTATAATGATATATATGTTTTATATAGCAATTAACCCTTCACATCAGCTATTTTAATTGAAGCTGTCAGCATCTTTGGTAATTTCAAAAATACACGTCCCTGAAAGGAAGTTGGTAGAAAGTCGGTCAGAGCATTGTTAAAATACAAAAACTATACAAGATATTTATTTTATTCCAGTTAATGAAATGCTGAAACGTATTTGGGTAATAATTTCCAATATTGTGTTCATAGGCAGACTAAGATTCATCTTCATGAGTTTTTTTAGTATTTTAATTAAGTTCGAACGTACGCCTTCTCAGTGTTACTCATGTTTTATACTCACTAATGATATCATAAATAGGACACTTACAGGTTAACACTCACTAACCTTTTTATTATAATGGGTTTGCCAAGGTGTCTTCCTCAGTAGTTTCGAGCAAACGAGAAAAAACTAAAATGCCTCGATGGTAAATATTTACACAAATTAGACAATGGTCTAATTTGATCTACACGTTAAAGTCATTCAACCGTGAAAGTTTTAGTGGTATACGACATGTAGCTAAGAGTAGTGTTCTATGTATCCAACTATTCTTTCCGCCCTCCGTCCTTTTATCGCTTATTTAGAGTACCTCTCAAACTGAAACCTTTCTAAAATATGTCATATACACATCAATAAATGCATACTGGTATGCATCTTAACCCATCTTATCATATCAAATGATAATATATTTTAAACGACAAAACCGTAACCGTAACAGGGAATCACACAATCTATGCCAACCTTTTTTTTCAATTGTTTACAAACTGTCTAAAATTGACGTCTGACAAAATGAACATTGGCTTATAAGGCAACAATGGCGAATATTGCTTTTTCCGACATAATCTTAGTGATGCCGTTCGGAAATAAGCCTAGGTCAATGATCTTACTATTTTACATCGTTTTCCCAAACTTGAGGTCAGGCATTTATTACATCTGTTTCCGGAACCCACCATCGGGAATGCTTAACCCTCTACATTTATTGTTTACATATGATATAAAAATGGAAATCGGGCATTTGCGGGATTATCGAGTAATGGATAAAGACGGGAGAAGTTGTACATGTATGCGATTGAGACAGTTGAAACGTATGTATCGGGGAATCGAGAGACTCGGGAAAATACGATTATTACAATCAGTTATGAGTTCTCTATGGCTTCAAACTGTGAATTGCCTTATCAAACACGCAATTATCACTCCTCCAAGTGCAGTATCCTACAGCTAGGTGCGAACACGGTTTTGTTTTATACGCGTCATTTAAGAAGACAGAAAAAACTATCGTGGTGTGAAGTAAATGTTGAAATTTGAAAACAACAACGCTAACAATCCCACATTGTTCTACAGACAAATTAATTTTATTTTTCGGGGAGGGGCTGGGCTTGTTTGTTATCAGTTTCTATCCAAGGAAAATTATAGATAATAAGAGTGTTAGCGGAGTGTCACATTACCAACAATTTCCTCCGCATCATGCCGAGGCGTGTCTCGGCGAACAGACGCGGCAACCAGATGGTCGATGCCGAATCATCTCCGCGAGCACTTGATGTCGTCAAACTCCGCGGATCGAGGAATTTGTTGGTTTTGCGTGTACTGTACCTTGTTGATAAAAAAGAATTTTCCGTCAATAAAATACAATTACTTTACCCCTTAGCAGCCGAGAAAAGGGGGCGCTTTTATTTTGATCACTCCTTCATTTTATTTTACGATAGGGGCGCGTTTATTAGGGCGGGAGCGTTTATAAGAATAAAGACGGTAATTATATAATCTGAATGTTTACCCCATGTGAATAACATGATAAAAATAAGATTATAGTTTTGAACGGTCAATGCAAAGTAACTGTACCTCGCAATTATCTAAGAAATAATCAAAACTTAAACACGAGTTTAAACTATTTCAATTAAATTGCATTATGAATACAGAAAATGATTACATGGATGCAAACAAGTGACGCGTGACCAATACTACCCACATTATTTAATGTTAAAGTGTCTTTACCATAGAAGATTAATAAACAGATAAGTAGGACAATCACGTACTCAGTTTTATATGATAAGTGACGAGTTACAACTTAAAAAAATGACATCATAAACTGGAGACAACAACGTGTAAAGCCTGTTATAAATACATATGAATTTCAATTGATTGACATCCGAATCTCACTATTTGATCAGTTGAAGACATAACAATACGATGCAAATAAAGACTAACCACTTAACATTAAATTTTATATCTTAACACTATACAACTGTTGGAAATAGCTTTCATCAGACGTATCAATGAAAACGACGTCAACGTCACAAAGAAACATCACATTTTTGGCAGAAAATATGGTAAATATAAACTATATATAACACATACTACTCTAAACAAAAATAGATTAGAGTTAATAAAACAGACTGTGTTCAAGTAACGGTCAATATTATTTTCAAGAACATCAGTAGATACAAAAATGAAAGCAGATATACAAGGTGCCTGTACCACGTGACTTTTTCGGCTATGTGTGGGACAATCGGATGTCAACAAACCATCGCTTCAGGTAACGTTTTTGGATAACTTCTTCATTAATTCAAAACCATTTTCAAAAAAACAAAGACGAGAGCCCGGTCATTGTCAAAATACACAACTGTGTTAAGTTTGCGCAAAATTAATTTAGTATTTTTTCCAAAAAGTGCAACCGCGCGTTTGAAACGACACGAATTGAAATGCTATGTGTGGTATATTTTTTATTCAATCAACAAAAACGTTCATTATAATATTGTCGAAGGTTTAAAAAAATAGGGCAGACATTGTAATTCTTCATAGAGAAGCTACATACATTGTATGTTTGCACAAATACTTCTGATTCGGAGTGTGTCCTTAAAAATGCTATAATGCTATGTGTGGGACACGTTTTTGAAATGCTGTGTGTGGTATACAAACTAAACTAGAGAATCGAAAGATTGACATAAACATCAATAATATTTTAAGTCTGGCTAAATAACAAAAGTTGGTCAATAAAACATTGTTAGTACTGTTTTGCGTGCTTAAAATATGATAATCACGACGCTCATGTTACTCAAAATTATCATGATTGTCGATAATTTATATTCATATTTTTTACTTGCAGAATGCCATTTGTTTGGGAACAGTGTGGTAGAGAGGTCAAAACACAGTCGGGAATCGAATCTCCAAACACAAAGCGACCCACGCACGGGAAGGAAAATATTTCTGCTGCGGCAAACCTTTCCTTGAGAGTTTCTATAAAATTGATTGTTATAAAATGTTAAATTTTCAGTGAATTGTTTCTTCCAACTAAGGCACTTGTTTAATACACAAAATCGTACGGATTGTTTGTGCAAGGTGTCATGTGAATATAATTGTAACAAAATTACAATAAGTGTTATTGAACTTATGGTTATGTGCTTTTTATCAGGAATGTGTAAACATATTAGACTGTAACGAGAGTTATTAAATAAGCATAAAGAGATAATACAGCATTATTTAAACAAATAGACAAAAGGATAAATAACTTATTTTTCTGTAAAATCATGTCTGTGTATCTAAATCCTATTGAGCTATCTTATATATCACGCATGGCAACTCTTTATTTATTTTTTATGAGGTTTTACAGTTTATTTCATGTGTATTTTATTCTTTTCAGGGAGATAAAAGTATTTTTGGAAGCACCTTCAAGAGACGTACTGATATCTTGATCAATGAAAAGTTGTCATATATAATTAATGTTCAAAAGTTTAAAAGACTGTTTGGTACGTTACCAGATGGTGCAAGTATTGCCGTGAAAGAAAACAATCATAGTAGACATTAAATACACATTTGACAATTCAACAAATTGAACAACATGTATTGTTTATTACTTGGTGCGGTGGAAACAAGATCTTGCAGCCCCTGTCATAACCGGGTCGAATGAGTATTTTCATTAAACATCTTACACTATTTTCATTTATTCAGATTTCATTTGAAATTGAGTTCATGAAGTATTTATACAATTAAATATGTTTGTTGGTATAATAAACCCCCAAAGCCAATACTTGTTTGCGATGATCATTTGTTACGTGTTTATTAGATCATTTATATGTTTGTATAGCACGATTTGTTACTTTGCGAAAACTGATGTACTTCTTAATGTACTTGGTGCTTTAATTTCTATTGTAACATGTTCATACTGGTTATAAAGCAATGTTATTATTAATGGAGTGTTTATTTTGATATACTTAAGATATTCATATGGAGATGATATTGGAAACTAAATTAACTTAATAGACCACAAACAATCATCATTGGATTTATATTGTTATTTGTTATGAAACAATTGTTTTATTAACATATATACTCAGATTTTATATTTTTCTAATCAATTCCATTAATGACATATATACAAAACACATAAATATACACAAATATCAATACATACACTTTGCTTTGATTATTCCAAAATACATATTAAATGGTATGTTAGCATAGTTAGTTGAATTAGCTTTCCGTAAACATCACAGAATGAAGCTGGGTCCGTCTCTGTCACTGTGGTTTTGATAATTAACTTGCCGCATAACATCTTCCGTGTGGTTTGATGGTGTTCATCTAATTCTAATACAGCTTCGCGCCTTAAAGCGTTACAAATCCTTCGACTAATCCTTGTCAAGTCTGAAAAACAACAGAAGTAAAACCCACTTTAAAGCAAGTGCTTTTACTTTCTTTGTCATTTATTTATCAAAAAGGACCGAATTTAATAATCAGGCAGAAATATCAATCATGATATTTATTTAAAGACAATAAGTAAAAAAAAGAAAATATTATAGTTCAACATAACATGTTTGTTAAAAAAGACCATTGGTTGGATAACAATTACGCAGTGTATTTTATTTAAAATTTATGTTCAATTAAACATAAATTGTTTAAACATTACACAATTACTTCAGTATAACATCATGTAACATTTGGTGAATTTGATATATTTTCAGTACAGACTGAAGTATATGTTTTAGATTCTTACAAAACTGTGTTCAGATTAAATGCAGTACTGACGGGAAAATTCTTGCATACCACACGTAGCATTTCAAAAAATGTGTCCCACACATAGCATTATTGCATTTTTATACTCAGACTCCGAATCAGATGTATATGCGCAAACATACAATATATGTAGCTTCTCTATGAAGAATTACAATGCCCGCCATATTTTTTAAACCTTCAACAATATTATAATGAACGTTTGTGTTGATTGAATAACAAATATACCACAAATAGCATTTCACTTTGTGTGTTTTCAAACACGCGGTTGCACTTTTTTGAAAAAAAAAACACTTAATTAATTTTGCGCAAACTTAACACAGTTGTGTATTTTGACAATGACCGGGCTCTCGTCTTTGTTTTTTTTTTTGAAAATGGTTTTGAATTAATGAAGAAATTATCAGAAACGTATCTGAAGCGATGGTTTGTTGACATCCAATTGTCCCACACATAGCCGAAAAAGTCACGTGGTACATACACCTTGATATAGTACAATCGTTGTCGGTACATCCATAATGTGCAGCTAGATGTGACATTATATTTAATTGAGTAATTCCTTTTTTCAGATCAAATATGTTTTATTCTGCTTGAAACAGAATGCTTAGTTTGTCCACTGTAACAATACGTGAGTACTTAAAATACGTTTAGTGCAGTCATTTGTGTATAACAAAGAATGAAAATGCATGTGCACGCCTTAATGAAATAAATTCCATTACAGGACAATACCCAAACACCATAACGAAATGTTTCGGCAAACCGCTTGTTTTCCTTAAGAATGTTTTAACATAGAGAATACAACGCATGATCTAGAAGAAGTCGAGTAATAGAACTTCGCGATACGTTTATATTTCTTGTCAATGTGCTATTAAAGGGATCTTTTCACGGTTTGGTAAATTGACAAAAATTGAAAAAAGTTGTTTCAGATTCCCAAATTTTTGTTTTAGTTATGATATTTGTGATGAAACTACGGTGGCAATAAGGTGACATCACCGCTCCAAAAAAAAAAAGTCGGGAAAACACAAGTTATGTTTTCCCGTCGCCAAAAAAAAATAACTCGGGGAAACACAAAATATGTCTGTTTTCAGGAGTTATTTTTTTGGCGACGGGAAAACAAAAGTGCTGTTTTCACGTCTTTTTTTTTTTGAGCGGAAAACATAAGTTCTGTTTTCCCGTCTCTTTTTTTTTGAGACTTGAAAACACAATCGCTATATTGTTCGCACAAGATAATCGGCCAATCACAGACGCGGATTATATGGAGGGAACATTTGAATTTGTCCTAAAGGCAAGTTCTGGTATAACAAAACATACTACTACTACTACATCTACTACTACTACTACTACTACTACTACTACTACTACTACTACTACTACTACTACTACTATTACTACTACTACTACTACTACTACTACTACTACTACTACTACTACTACTACTACTACTACTAGTATTTATTCATTTATCGTGTACTTTAAATTTGCGACGACAAAGGCCACATTTACAAGTAAAAGTAAAGTGTCGATTCTGACCAAAGTTCCACTTCTCCGAACTAAAACTTAATCATGCATCAGCCATTTTTTTAATTAACCGGACAAAGATAATAGTCGCTCGTTTGCGTTAAAGGTCAAATGCTTGCCTAAACTCTTACTCATAAGGAACCTCAAACAACAAGCGCGCATTTCAAGCAATGACCCAAAAATTGCCTCTTGTAGGTCATTGTTCAGTTTAAATGCGGTAGCCTTATTTATTATTATCCGAATGTATCATTAAAAGGTCGTCTGCCGAATGAAGGTGATTATGCAGTTTTAAATGCGTGTGCCTTGACAAACATTATGGTATTTTAATTGTTTTGCCACACATGCTAGCAATATCATAATGGGATGCAGCGCGCTGAATCCATGATCCCGTCTTTAGGTTAAATATTAAACTTAAAGAAAAAATATCGAACTTTTCCATGGTGCATCATTTGCAAGTCGTAAATTTGCCATTTACACGAATCTGCGCAATTAATTATTACTCGCGTCGTTTGTCGCTTACAACAGATGTGTTTCAATATAATTCAAAATTTAAATATAACTATTGTTTATTTTGATGTTAATTGCTAATGCAATGCTCCTTTTAAGTATCCAAGCATGTGATAAGAGCGTATAATGTCTTTGACATGAAAATACGTCTTTCTAATGGCACTAAAATTATCATCTGACCTCGACGCAGAGTTAATGAAATATTAAAAACGGAGGGTTGTGTAGATATGCAATTATATGCAGCACTGTATACATTATTGTAATTCTGCTCTAGCTTATTCTAATTGATGTTTTCTTGATGGGTTTGCCTGGAAAATTTTCAAAACCTATTTGATTGCCCAGACTTTTACTTTATAGCATATATTTGAACTTGCAGGTGCGACAGTCCCTATGAGTTTTTCGCAAACCACTTGGCCAGAAACAAATGACACGAGATTGCGTTGTTAAAGTGAGTTTTGATATAAGATGTTGAAAGATGATTCGATCAAGACACTTCCTGTAAACATTACTTTCTGTATTAAAGCTGAATTCACGTTCACAAATTCGTGTTCTTTGCATTAAATAATTAATTAGCTCTATTGATAACATGTATAATAAGTGTGTGTGTTTTACAGGATATAGTCGCTAGAGTGAAAACGAATAATTGTGTGAATGATTTATTAATAAAACCACAACTTGCCTGGCGCCACAGTCGCAAATATTAAAATATTTCTTAATGATTTAATGTGCGTGTAATTATGATACATATGTTTTTGATAGTAATTAACATTTCGCATTAGTTATTTAATTGAAACTGTCATTATCTTTGATAATTTCGAAAATACACGTCACTGAAAGTAAGTTGGTAGAATGTCGGTCAGAGTATTGATAAAATACAAAAAGCTATACAAGATATTTATTTAATGCCAGTTAATATACTGAAACGTATTTGGGTAATTATTCCCGGTATTGTGTTCAAAGGCAGACTAAGGAACATCTTAATTAGTTTCTTTTAGTATTTTAATTAAGTTCGAATGTACGCCTTCTCAGTGTTACTCATATTTTATACCCATTCCTAATATCATAAATAGGACACTCATTACTCTTAGGTTATAATATTGTTGAATGCTTAGGTTATCAATCACTAACCTTTTTATTATAATGGGTTTGCCAAGGTGTCTTCCTCAGTCGTTTCAAGAAAAAGAGAAAAACCATTAAATGTCTCGATGGTACATATTAACACAAATAAGACATTTTAAGATCTACACGATTAAGTCATTAAACAGTGAAAGTTTGAGTGAGTGGTATACAACATATAGTTAAGAGTAGTATTCTTGGCAAACCCATTATATAGAGAATAATAGCTTAGTGTTGATTAGAGATCAGGTTTATCATGCGAGGCTTAGAAAACAAAAAGCACGAGTCTTGGCGTCATTCCACCAGCTAAAGTGTAGACACTACCTGCAGATAATAATTTGAAATCCAACCGATAGCTTCCTCCAATACCAGATCTTTTCTTTGCTTGATTAATGAAAAGAGCCTGGCCATCCATAAAAGGGTTAAAATATAAACGAAACTGAGAAAGGGGTTCAAATTTGCAACATTTTTTAGAAATCTATTAGTGGTAGGGACCTTAAGAGGGAAAACAAGCAAAGAATACAGACCACTTTACTTTTAAACAGCCTTTGCAAAACTGGCCACAAATTTCAGATCATCCAGAAAGGCTTTGTTTAAATGGACATGTTCATCTTAACATGTTGAAATTTCACCTGTTGACCAAACCAACAGTTTTAAAATGTTATTTAGCCGATCAGAAGGACCACCAGGCAGCCAATTCTGCAAAGACTGTTTTACACAATAGCTGAAACTACAACAAATATTACTTCAGTATATTTACTTACCATCATAAACCATTGTTAATCGCTCTAACCCAGACAACGTGGAGGATGACTGTAAAGAGAGCCAAACTAATGCAATCAAATAAATGGACATTTATATATCGTAACTAAAGAAGTGACCAAGTCTTACTCCGTTGGTAAAAATAATGCAATTTTATATCATTAGATAACATATTTAGTTATCCATACAGTTACAGGTGATTGATAAGTCTCTAAAAATATGTTTGGAAATTTTTCATATCATTAAAACGCCTTTGAACGTGCACTCTTGCATGAAAAGGGCGCTATATAAATCCGGTATAATAATAATAAAACTTTTTTTTTCAATTTCAAATCAAGTTGAAAATTGGTCCATAGACCTTTAAATATATTTAAAACAAACTACCCACGGGAAGTTAAATATGTATCAGGGCTTTTTATTACTATTTGGAAGTGTGACTTATACGTATAAAAATTGAAAATTTAAGTTATATCATTAACATCAAATTGAGTAGAAAAACTATACAATTGTTGGATTAAATGTGGATAATCATAACTAAGATATCCTGAATACAAACAATTCTGTAAATAATTACAAAGTTTCATATGACAAAAGCAACAGCATCTATTTCCACATTGAAAACCTCTACATACAACCATCCAAAAATAAATACCATCAATTTTAAATTGATTAAAGTAGATTTTGAAAAAAGGTACTATTTGCATACGTCAATGTAAATCAATAACAGTGATAAATAAAAAAGCCACAAAAGCCCTGACACAGACAATTGTTGAAAATCAGGAAACATTGGATACCTAAAATCGATAAATATGCCTTCATTTCGAAAATAAATAACATCCCATACAATTTTAAAATACAAAAAAGAGGGGCATAATACAAGTCTACTACTAGAAACAACAAGGGGGTTTATTATTTTGATAAAAAAAAAACAGTTGTAACCCTAATTAATTATAACCATTCGTCTGACATGAAATGCATAGGCACCAAATGTTACATGACATGTATATTACCTTTTCATTAATGCTATTTATTAAAGCCACATACAATAATGTAAATTCAGTGTTCCTTACTACAAAAGCCAAATTTTTAACGCTAGATGTTGTATGGTAACATAGATTTAACGAAAAACAAAATTCTCGTATATATTTTTTGTGTCACAACACATTCCATGTGAATTTCCCTCGACGATATTCGAAAATTCCCGAGCAAACGTATGGGTGAACTTTATTTTACGACATATTTTACGAAATATTAGTTTATTTAGAGTATTTACATGGCTGTAATGAAATCAATGTTACAATGATTGTCATAATAGTAGTCACTGACATTACATGACTCATCATGACAAATACATTTGTTTTAGCCTATTTATTTAGTTTACGACTATTTATTTAAGCTCCATTGCATTAAAAGCCTAAGGCTATTCAAATGCTTTTGAGTCCAATTTCTTTGTAGCACCAGTACTTTGCCTATGTAATTTGTAGTTATTGTTATTCTGAAATTTGTTTAATTCACTTGGACCATGACAACCGGCATCTTTAATTCTTGTATGGCAGTAATCAGCATACCATAAAGCATTGTTTAGAGATTTCAGCACTTGCGTGCCACTGTCCTCAACAATGTCAGCTGTCCGTCCGCATCCAGTACTTTGCGCCCAGTCAATCAAATTATAGTAAAGCTGTTGAGGTTCAGATAGTTGTTTTATTTTTGCACTTATGTTAACTTCATGTTTGTGGGGCCTAATGAACACCTTTGACTTAACTATCATTACTTTGAGCGCACTTAAGTCACAGTTTGAACTAGTAGATGGAAGGCGTGTAGAATTTTAAGTATACTTGACAATTTTGTTGACCAGCTAATCGGCGGCACTCATTTGCATGTTAATGTCAATATTTTAATTTCATCGTTACCACCAAGCTTATTACAGATTTTTACCTAATGGACGCATTCCGGCGATATTTTACATCCTGATGTTGATGCGGCTGAGAAAAATAAATTACTTAAATCATCTTTGATGCAATGGCCCATTGCCACCGGAGGAAAAATTACATTTCCATTTTTATCTGTGCCATTTATTTCCCAAACCAATCAACATCGCAAAGCGTTATAACAGTCTATGTCGTACAATATGAAGGCTAAATTAAACTTAATCATTAAACGAATATGTGCGGAGCAAAATTGTTGCTCTGGGTGTAAAATAAAAATAAAATAGTTTTCTTTCGTTTAAAGATTTTTAGGTGCGGCAAATTCAACGAACATTTAATCAATGTGTTGTAGCCTTATGGCTATTTGTTATAAAGTTGCAAAAGAAGATACACAAGATTTTAAGTTGCGAATTAATGTAAATAATTGTCTACAAATCCAATATGAAAATTTAATGCAATTGCAGCAGCCAAAACATAAGACGCCAGGTTATTAATATTGATTTGTGAACATAAGCAACATTCTGGTCAGGGTGAAAACATTGAAACCATTGGAGTGATATACATACAATTTTGTCTTGCAAGTGACTTCATGGCTGAATGCCATTGGGGTTATTATTGGAATTAAGATCACCATCTATGATATTGAACAATCAAATAACAAGAACATGGACAAACTGTTAATAAGACTAATAATAAGAATGATATAAAACAGAAATCTTCTAAAATATTGAGTGTCCAAAATCAATATGACCAGATATAAATGTTTTAAAATGAAAGCGTTAATTTCAGGAGGGCATGCGTATACGGGAGCTAACCGGATTTAGCTTAAGTTAGTTGGAACTTACTTCCAAGATGGCGTTGTTTTTCGTGAATTGTATGTATATTTATTTTAAATGAATGAACCCTTTCGGCTCTATGGTGATTGTGCTTCCCTCGCTTTTTTGTTTCAAGATCGAGACGTCAGGATAAAAATGTTATTGATGGAAAAAAATTCCAGAAAAGTAAAGAAAACAATCATTGTACTATAACAAATAGTTTCTTCATGGTCTCATGGGCTCCCTAAAGTCGCGGGCCCCATAGGCAGTTGCATACTCTGTCTTATGGGTAAACTGGGACTGCACTCGATAAGCTCCCGTATACGCATACACCCCCTTGCATTTAAATAGGGGATCATTGAGGTTAATTGTTTGATATTTCTTTTTTTTTCCATATGTTCATGTGTGTTGCAATATGTTAATTTATAAAATGAACCTTTACAGCATAATATAATTCATATAAACATTAAGTTATGATATGACATTTTTAAATATATAAAGTCGACAAATAACGTACCTGCCATTAAAATTCAAGCCTTTCGCACACAGGTACACAAAATAAAGGTCGTAATTATGATGCATTTGTTACAAAGTTTCTGATTAGTTATTTCTAGTTCTCGGAACCAATCAAATTTCACCGGGTACCTAAGGATGTTAATACCTAACAACCCGACTTTTGTGCAGTAATTCAATGCGTTATTTATGCAGACGATATACGTGTTCCGCGCTTTTTGGAAATGGTATGTACTTGATTTTCTCTCTTTAGCAATAGACTTCTAAAAATAGACATTCTACAATCCCCGCGCGAATTTTATAGTAGATATTAAGGTCCGCGCGATTAATTGAACCAGAGTGTTCTACAGGATTGAAAAAAATTGTTCCGAGGGAAAATAAATGAAAATTCTGCACTTTTTAGATTTCGATTTTTATGTAGGATTGTATGGCCAAATGGTTCCGACGGAAAACATGTTTAGTTCCGCGAAAATTTTGATTCCGTACACTCTACTGATATTCATTTTTCGCGGAAAGTGAAAGTTCAGCGAAAAATGAAAATCCCGATAGTTACTATATAATTATATGTATTTTAGCGGGGTCTCCAAAGGCTTTCCATATATTACATCGTCAAACCAGCTAATCTAGGCAAA